>NC_068361.1:100066130-100108543 GCF_020536995.1 Dreissena polymorpha | reverse complement strand
TCGTCATTATACATGAAGGAAATAAAAGCAGAAACAGAGGACGTATTCTTGATTACTTGCTTATTCCTACGGCGTCCTCTCAACACCTGAAACTAAAAAGCATGTTGATGCAGATTTTTTAAAAGAGAAGGTTGTAAGGTAAACAATATGTTTGGTATCGGTAGCATGTTTAACGGACATTGGATTTTGGCGGATATACAAACTCGGATACAAATATATTTGCGGTTATGTTTAGTTATTTACCGTACCCGGGAGGAACATGTAAGTAAAGTTAAGAGTACCCGGGGTACATGTACCGGTAAGTAGTACCCGAGCCGAGAATGACCAATCGAGCCTAGTAAGTGATTGATGGTGTATGGGATAGCATGCACTGAGGGGGTATATTTTTCATGAACAAGTCAATTGAAGGTGTTAGAGATGCATTGATCCATAACATTAAAAAGGGTAATTAACACGGGCTTATTAAAATTAAAACGACATTACATTGTACCAGCTGTTATGTTGAGTACTGTAAGCTTGCAATATTTTAATAATGTAAACAACTTACTTGTATTAAGTTGGCACATTGTTGTCAGGTGTAGAAACTTTTTATACTTATTTCTGTTAAGTTGCACTGGCAGAACCAAAAGAATTATGTAGTCGTTTCTGAATAATCACGAAACAACCTACTAATGCATATATGCTTGCCAGTTACTGAGTTTGTGCATTTCCATTCATTATATATCGGCCTTGGCAAACAGCGTAGACCCAAGATGAGACGCCGTGTGATGTCTGCTATTTCGTTACGCTGAAAATTTCCATATCCACGGGTGTTTTTGTTTGTGTCAAATGTTATGGTTTTTCAATAGATGTATACTTATCTACAAAACAGCGAATTAGCGTTCACTTTACATCATCTATGTATTTTGTTAATACTTTCGAGCGTTCTTTTTCGAACCTGTATTGCAGCCATTGGTCCGGCGGCCGTCTGCTATTTCAAACGCCGATGATTTCCATATCCACTGGTGTTTTTTATGTCAAATTTTATTTTTTTCGTTGGATCGTATACTTATCTACAAAATAGCTAACTAGCGTTCACTTACATCATTTATGATGATCTTATTTTGTAAATATTTTGTGAGCGTTCATTCTACGTTGCTATGTCGTCAGCCATTTTGATGGTTGGTGTGTTTACTTCGTCTTTCGTTTCTACTGCAAACGAAATTAATTGATTTGCTGCTCACGTTATTTATTGATTTAATAATAATATTAACCCTAATAATGTAATAGATATTATCGGATAAATAGAATACCATTCTAATACCAGTGTTACTTACATTTATCTCGGAAAGCCTAGCCGCGTAAACCTTTCTTCAACTCGTAGCACACAAATTCACAATACGTTGAATAACACATTGATTTATGTGATGTTTATTAAAAAAACACACTTGTGTACTTCCGATTGATATTCAAACACAATATTACGTCTTTGTTTATCGATTAAACGCCTAACTTTTATTGAATTAATAACGTAACTTTGTTTCTTTGTTTATTAAAAGATGGAAGTAGCCTAAGCGCTTTTCATGACGTCATGCGCGCGTGCCGTTTCCATAAAATATTTCAACACAAAATACTCGAAAACTTGATTTTTCCCAGGTATAACGCCTACGCCAACAGGTAGATCGCATTCTTGTCCATATACATGTCAAATTTCAGCAAACGTGTTCGGCCAGTTTTCAAGAGACCCAAATCGCAGTGATTTGCCTCAGCTTAACGGAACTTAGCCCCCTTTATCATTCGTTCGAATGAACGTCATCAATGATGACGTCCAATACATCACTCATTCCATACTAGACTTGCGACACCTTAAGGGTTTCGCGGGATGGAATGAGTGGGAGATCATATACAATTTTCAGCTTTCCGGAAGCAAGGACCCTCTGGACGTGAAACATCAGCTTTCCAACACTAAATGATTCCAGTTCCAAGCACATATTGCAATTAGTTCAATGGGAAGAACATAAAACGTCATATTCACAAATCTCTGAAAAACAAACAGTGCTAAAAAATATTTAAAGTAGTCATTTACTATTTAATTGATTATGTCCTCTGATTGTTGCATTTTTAATTTAAATATGTGTTCCTATATGCATTTATTGTTGTATTGACTTAAAAAACTAAAATGGATGCCAATTCTTAGTTTGCTGTCTAAGTCTACCTAAAATTATACATGTTTCTTGCATAATTGAATTATCAAAAACTGCATACTTGTAAAGGCATTGTCAGAGTTATTTGGTTAAGTTAGAGACAAAGTAAAGCAAATATATTCATTTTCTTAAAATGAATCATCCTCTGAAGCCCCACTGGGATTCAAACCCAGATCTCTTTCCTCTGGGAAGGAAAGTATTCTATCTTGAATACAAGGGCAAGTAAGAGGACAATTTGCAATTTTAAACCTATAAACATATAAACTTAATTTTTCACATGACCTTAGAAACAACACAGACATCTCTGAATCTGAAATACATTACAGTTACAATTCAGGTTTTTAGTATTGTGCATTGTACATGAATGTTTAAATATTGTATTTATTCCTTGGTACACAGAACTGCCTAAAGATGCGTAAATACCAGTATTCAAATCTGAAAATATCCCATGTGTTTGTTTCCACTCTGTAAGTATCCCTATTTTATTTCAATAAAGAAGTTTTTCCTTCTCCTGAAAATTTAACTAAATGTCAGTTATGCTACTTTTTCATTCAGCAAATTACATGTGTCCGTAATGTCAATTTTGAAAATTTGGTAAAAACATTAATTTTACCAAAAAGGTAGACTTAATATTATTTAACAGTTGATGTATGTCACCTTAATAAAAAAAAACAAAAATGGGAAAGAAATAAAATGTTTAAAAATGTCAGTTACATGACTTATAACATTAAGTAGACGATATAGCTTTGATACTTTAGGATACGAGTAGACCTTAACACAAATAGGATAAGAGTAGACCTGAACACAAAATTACCCAAATTTTCAATTTCTAACTATAAAAGGGGGCATTATTCTGTCAAAAAACAGAAAAAAATGGGTACGAAAAAAATGTGTGTACGAAAACAATTGGGTAAGAAAAATTATGCCATAAATATATGCTAAAATAGCTTGGGGTCTTGACCACCAAAACAGCTTGGATTTTAATTATGCTGAAATAACTCGGGGTCATGACCACCAAACTGGCTTAGAATTAAATTATGCTGAAATAGCTCAGGATCTTGACCACCAACCTGGCTTGGATTTTTATTATGCTGAAAAAGCTCGGGATCTTACCACCAAACTGGCTTGGATTTGAATTATACTCATAGTTCGGGTTCTTGACCACCAAACTGGCTTGCATTTTAATTATGCTGAAATAGCTCAGGATCTTGACCATCAAACTGGCCTTGATTTTAATAATACCGAAATAGTTCAGGATCTTGACCACTAAACTGACTTGGATTTTAATATGCTGAAACAGCTCGAGGTCTCGGCCATGAAACTGGCTAGGATTTTAATTATGCTGAAAAAGCTCGGGGTCTTGATCACCAAACTGGCCTGGATTTTAATTATACCGAATTAGTTCAGGATCTTGACCACTAAACTGACTTGGATTTTTATTATGCTGAAATAGCTCGGGGTCTCCGCCACCAAACTGGCTTGGATTTTAATTATGGTTAGAAAGCTCGGGGTCTTTACCACAAAAATTGACCACCAAACTGGCTTGAATTTTAATTATACCGAAATAGTTCAGGATCTTGACCACTAACCTGACTTGGATTTTAATTATGATGAAATAGCTCAGGGTCTCTGCCACCAAACTGGCTTGGATTTTAATTATGGTGAGAAAGCTCGGGTCTTGACCACAAAAATGGCTTGGATTTTAATTATGCTGAAATAGCTTGGGATCTTTACCACCAAAGTGGGCGGGGCCCTGGGGTGGGTAATGTTAACATGGATGGTCGAGACACTGTGTTGTCATAAGAAATCTTTAGTGTTAATTGAAGTCAATTGGTGAAAAATGGTGCGGCAGAGGCAGACGCGTATTCCCATGCCGCATGTTTGACCCAGGGGGCGCCCCAGGGTTGGTAATGCGGCCATGCATGGTTGAGATTGACCGTAACTATTGTCTTAAGAGATTTCGAGTGCTTGACAGGTTAATGTAAGCCATCATGGAGACAGGTGGTTTATGTGGGCTGGTGGTAATTTAAAAGATGAAGTTTCAAAAATAATTATAAAAATAAAATTTGGGGGGGGGGGATTCTGGGGTGGGGCATGGGGGATAGTTTGGGTGCAGTGCATTGTGGTATGTCAGGTTAGTGTTGTATTGTCAAAGTATGAATCAAATGTGATCATAAATAAAGAAGTTATGGCAATTTAAGCAAAATGTTCAATTATCTAAGTATAAAAGGGGCAATAATTCTGTCAAATGCTTGATACAGTTTTCTTCTCTTGTTTATAGATTGGGATCATGTTGGTAAAGAAGTATGCAAAATATGAAAGCAATATGGCAAAGGACATAGAAAATATTTGAGGTGGTATGCAAACTTTAACATAGATTTATCAATAATATGCATATTCTTAGTATAAAAGGTTAATAATTCTGTCAAAATGCTTGATACAGTTGTCTGCTCTTGTTTATAGATGGGATCATGTTGGTAATGAAGTATGCAAAATATGAAAACAATAAGTCAAAGCAATATGGCAAAGGACATAGAAAATATTTGAGGTGGTATGCAAACTTTAACATAGATTCATCAATAATAGGCATATTCTAAGTATAAAAGGGGCAATAATTCTGTCAAAATGCTTGATACAGTTGTCTGCTCTTGTTTATAGATAAGGGTCATGTTGGTAAAGAAGTACATGTATGCAAGTATAAAAGTAATTTGTTAAAGGACAAAGAAAATATATGGGGTAGTACACAAACTTTAACATGTGCACGCTAACAGTAACGCCGACGTGATCAGGATAGCTCCATTATATATATTTCATATATATTAGTCAAGCTAAAAATGAGTGAAAATCTCTGACCCGTCTCCACCCCATCCCCTTTAACTTTTGACCCAGGGGTCAGATCAAATTCCAAATAGTGCAGGGTCGCACATAATGCTCATAGCTACCATGTGTTTAAGTTTCAAGGTTCTAGTGCTTATGGTGTAGGAGATAGTGGCTAGGACAGACGGACAGACTGATGGTGGAGATAACCACAATGAACCTGTTAACAGCCAACTAACGCTGCCAACAAAGCACAAGCTTTACGTGTCAGGATGCGGCACTATCTATACAAACTGCATAAGGAATTACAAGACGCTTAGGGTTTGAGGGACACCAAACCTGATTATGAGTCTTCCACACCTTAAGCATCTTAATAACCCTTTGCATGCTGGGAAATTTGTCGTCTGCTAAAATGTTGTCTGCTGAATTTCTAAAATAAGCATTTTCTTCAAAAAAATTTCAAAGAATACTATCAGAATAGCAAACAGTTTGGATCCTGATGAGACGCCATGTTCTGTGGCGTCTCATCTGGATCCAAACTGTTTTCAAAGGCCTTTAAAATTCGGTTCCCGCACTGAAAGGGTTAATATACTTATTTGCTTGTGTACATGTACCTGATAATAAATTATTATTATTACCTGTTTTGGCATCAACAAGCTTTATCAATAGGCCCTCAAATTTTGCACATAAACGCTACACGATCAACCAATATGCCTTTTCATTTCAAGTCGGAAAGCAATTTAGCCCTTATTCGGCCATAATAGGGTGGAGGAACTATTTAAAATACAACTATTCCAGATACAAAAATATGAATTCATTTATTTAATGCACTTATTTTCTTCTCTTTTGCTACGAAATGACCATAAACCAGCTTTCCAAGTCATATTTTGCACTAGCAGATGATATTTCTTTTTTTACATATGAAAGGTAAAAAGAAATTCAAGCAGCATTTTATAATATAAATTTTAAAATGCACTCAATCATGCACTTCCAAACAATATTATTGTAATTCTGTTATTTATAATCATATTAATAATGCCTCATTTTTCTCAAGTTTATGGTTTACTATCTATTTTTCCCAATTTTATGGTTTATCTTGATTATTTTCTGAATTCAAAAGGCACTGGCTTAAAAAAAAATGTCTATGCATGTAACTGTATATTGAAATCTCTTTATGAGTGATTATAAATGCATGATAAAATTCTAACATGTTATGTAATAGATAAATCTATATTGTTTGTATTTTTTCGTAAACATTATTAGCCACCGTTGTGGTCAAACATATTTTTTTGTTTTATTAATGACGTTGTTTCACAGATTACTGTAACAGAGCTACAGATAAGGTGGGCATTTGTGCAAATATCCAATGTAAAATTGCCGATTACGCATAGAAAAATAAAACCATGCGTTCCGAAACCCCATTGAAATTGCCGATTACGCATATCATATTTTTCCTTTGCATAACGAGTAAATTTGTCCCGGAAATACCCTGGTCCGAAATACCCGGATTCTTTCCGCTTTGTCCAAGCGCTTTCAGTATAACCTTCAGCACAATAATATGTACGGAAAAAAGTGTCTTTGTGACTACGTGTTATTGTTGTGAAAATGTCGAAATCGTGAGGCCTTAAAAATGGAAACATCGTATCCTAGGCACAAAGAAACTCAATTTTAAGATATTTAACCGCAGGCAACACAAAATCAGAAGCGGAAAATATAGTGAAACTAATTCTTGACAATATTATGTCGGAGGCAATCGCTGTCAGTGCTTACATTGTAAGAAAACTGGTGGAAAAAATCGTTGAACTTTTTTTTTAAATCAAGACTGTATATTATGGATACATCTACATAATGACACAAAATCTCTGAAACTAATCAATTAAGAGTGGAACTACAACCAGCTTATTCAGGTAAGCAGGTGAGAATTTAAGACAATGAACATACCCAATTTTAAAACAAAGGTACCCAATTGTCAATTAAAGTACCCGGTAGTGGGGTACCGACTTTTTTGTACCCAATTGAATATGAAAATACCCAATTGAACTCAAAAGTAGTGAGTATTAACCCAATTACTCAGAAAAGTTATCTGGAGCTCTGCTGTAACGTACAATCTTTATACGGAATGAAGGAGTTTTTATTTACAAGTACACTTTTTGTATTTTTTTGATAGTCTACTTAATTTTTGTTTTACTGTTAAATAAAATAACGCCGCACGCGTCAGACTAATGTCGTTAAAATCTAGAGTTTAAATGAAATTATGTCACACGATATACATATAAAAATATTTAACTGCATGTCCGACTTGTCGTCATTAAATTCAAGTCGTCATTAAATTCAAGATTTAAAATGAAAATACGTCACAAGATATATGTACTTCATACCATACGAGTTTTTTAGGATATTTTAAGATCTGAATACTGGTATTTTATATGTGTTAAACTTTAACTGTAATGTATCGCAGATTCAGAGATGTATGTTTTGTTGTAAAGGTCATTTAACCCAACATATCTCAGACACAAAGAGTGTCCAAATTTGTGCAAACAATTAAATTAAAACTAAGACATTTATCGATTGTCATTACCTGCTGTATAATTTATTTGTGTACTGACATATATTCAATTGTGGTGAAATCAACCGGGATCACCTTGGTGAGAATCTGGTGGAAAAATCACTGCACTAACCTGAGGCATCAGAGTGTCATGATTGATTGCTCAGTTGTACATATTTTTCTAATTCTGGCTACCATAACTTTAAATGTCGCTTTTTATGATTTTTGACTGGCGCGACTTTATAGTTATGGACCAACCCCATTAGGAAAGTCAACCAGAAAATGCCGAAAGTCGACAGTTAACAAATACCGGTCCAAAACAGCTTTTTAAATGCAGTTATTGGCCCATATCAATCACTTGATTGGAAAGATTGACATTTTTCACATTTAACTGATACATTCTTTCACAAAATACTATCTTAAACATTTAAAATTTATCTATTCTGCTCTTACATATCGAGAAAAACAGCGATGTGACAGACTTTCTTGAAATGCGAATCTCCCGAGATTTCACGGTCATATGATGGTATTTCTACTTTTAGTAACATACCATGTGCTCAAGTGTTTTCAAATTCAGAATGACATTTCCCGGTATTTTAGAATATTCTGGCTTGTTTTGTGAACAAATTGTAGTGTAAATACAAACTCAAAGTAAATATTTAAAACTACCCGATTCACACTGAAATCATTTTTATAATCCACCAAACTTGTTGTTAATCACAAATAATAGATTTCAGAAAACGAAAGTAATGTTTACAATTTCAGCAAAAAATGTCAAGGTCGTTCGAAAGTATCCAAATTAAAACTAGTCTTGGACAAAGCAACAATGGCGTCAAAATTGTGAATTTCAGACTGATGAGAGTTATTTTCATCTATTGTAAGATGCAGTTGAAACATTTGAACCTTAAAATATTCCTCGGTGCAGTAATTTATATTCATTCACCAATATATGTAGAAATGTATCCAAGAAAATGAGTATTCTTTGATTTATAGCGTGACATAAATTAAATATGTTACGACTCTGGTTGACTTTCGATACGGGGTTGGCTTCATCATACAGGTATGTCAATACTATATCAGTGTCCGACAAATTTCTTATTTTTCAGGGAGCCCACTGGGCTACCAATAAAAATATTTGGTAGCCCATATAATTTTCCTACAAAATGATAAGATGCAGGTTTTCATCTTTATTTTATTTCTTCATTTACATATATACATAATATGTATACATACATATACATAATACAGCAAGTAGTCTGATGTACACAGTCAATATTGTTAATTAATGTTACAGTACAGGCACCTTGTACTTAAATGTAAATGTACCAAAGAAAATCATATACTACATGTAGATATTACATGTATGTGCACATGTATGTGTACTTAAATTCGGACAGCACGTTAAGTTGGAAACGTAAATAAAGCGTTTAGATGATCAATACGACTGACTCGTATGGTGTTAATCAATGCAATAGCTCTTTTTAACAACAAATACCGAGTTTCAAGAAATCAAGAGTATTAAATCATTTATTTACTTGTGTCCGACTTTAAGTTCTGTCCGAATTTACGTATTGCATCCGTATGTTACGACACTAGTGTGCAGTCAGTATACAATACAATAATTGTTTCAATAATGAAGGAACTGATACAGTGTAACGGTAACGATACAGCGTGTTTACATTATATTTTATTAAGAGGAAATGTCAATGCCAAATAATTCGCGAGATACCCCGGTACTTTAGTTGAAATTCACAACGAAACTTTTAATGGAAATTAAATGATCTCAATGATGTACCCGCTACGAAATTTTTATTTACAAATAAATACACCCATGCCAATTTGTGCGCGCTTTTTATCTGGACCAGGGGCCTATACGTTTGTATAGGTCCCTGTCTGGACAAAGAAATTCATTTATTAAATGTAGAATTTTGTAACCTAAAATAACTGTACACAACGTGTGCAAACCGTCGCAGGTGATTTACGCAAGTTGCAATTGAACGGTCCTGATTGGGAGCTTATTTCATCATATCTTTAAATAGAATCATATGCCGAAATTCAATTGACACTTTAGAAAATTTCAAACGTTTGTGTTTATGACTCTCAATGTCTATATTACCCTCCCATAATTTGGTTTAAAAAAAATTAAATTGGGCATATATGGAATTATTGATTAACAGTCGATCAATCCAATTATTAATTGACAATGCAAACTAATTAGCAGGTGTTAACCGCGTTGTTATTAATATTCATTTTCGGTTTCGTTACCGTTTTGAAGAATCCGCTATTGTTTTGATTTATTTAATGTTCGGCATCCTTGGATATTTAACGACATCAAAAACGTAGTCGCTCTTACTCATAGTTGCGGTTAACAAAGAATTCCAAACTGCGAAATGATGTTGCATCATGTGCGCCAACTATTCAACCGGCTCTCATTATATTATTAGCAGACGACAAATGTTGATTCTGATTGAATGATTAAAATTCACTCTTACTGTTTACGACATTAACGCAAGTGATCGGTGACTGATAAGATAATTGATTGCACTTTGTTATCGGATTATAAACAAGACACGGTGTAGAAACACATGGTCAGCGTGTTTATTCTACGTATGTCTGTCAATAAAACGGGCTACCGCTCTTATAGATTTATAGTAGCCCGGCGGGCGTCAGCTGGAACATTTCAGTAGCCCGATGAAAAAATTCTGTAGCCCCCGGGCTCCGGGCAATGGATTTGTCGGACACTGCTATATAAATTGTACGCTGAAGTTTCTTTAGCTAATATTTTTCTTATGTTGACAGACCATTGACATTGCTGGGGTTTGTTGAGATAAATACTTATTATCATCAGGGGCAGGAAGACATTATAGACATTAAACAGCGTATCATTACGTAGACAACAGTTGCACAACTGTATGCGTAAAGGTAAATCAGTATATTAATAATTATGTTGACAACTAGCTTACGTAGCAACGTCCGAAAATATGAAATATCCGACATCTATTTCAATATTTAAAATTCAAGATATAATGACTACTGAACTGTTTTACTTTAAGGAAAAAAACAGTAAAAGTATGTTTTTAATGAAAATGAAACACAACAAACAATATACTTATCATGATAACGGCTAAACGACTTATTATCCCAATATAACACTGTCATTGAATCGCACATTTCAATTTAAAATTATTCCCCTTGAAAGTTAATGCATATTGATATAACGAATTCATCAAACGTTATCAAACATGAGTAATTTGCATTGCATCGGATTCCCACAATATTATGTGGATGTAAATCGGATCCGGTTGTTGTTTATGTGTCAAGCTCATTTTGCCAGTGAGATACTTAAATTACTTGCGTAGTAAAATCGGCTAGATTGAACTTTACCGGTACGGAGTTGTTTACCACTATCAAATCTACTGTAAAGTACACAAAGATACTTACATAATTCTGCCGTATCTGTCTGAATAAACATCTGCTGCACAAAATATAGACATTTGTATTAATGATTATTAAACACAATCATATTTTTCTGTGTTTATTGAATTAATGACACTGAGTTTCTTTGTTGCGTTACAAGATGGCGGATCTCTAGCGCTGTTTGTGAAGTGACGTCACAATGTTTATTTGAGCGCGTGCCCGTTCCCACAAAAAAAGTTTAAACACAAAATACTCGAAAACTTGATTTTTGCCAGGTATAACGCCTACGCCAACAGGTAGATCGCATTCTGGTCCATATACATGTCAAATTTCAGCAAACGTGTTCGGCCAGTTTTCAAGACTCCCAAATCGCGGCTATATGCGCCAGCTTAACGAAACTTAGCCCCCTTAATCATTCGTTCGAATGAACGTCATCAATGATGACGTCCAATACATCACTCATTCCATATTCATTGAATAATATTCGGGTTAGGCAGGTGATTGAGTGATTGTCTATGTTGAAAAAACAACATAACAAAAAGCAGTATTCGAACTGGTAGCCATTGTTACTGATTTGTCCCGCAGACACTTTTAATATTATATTTAATTAAACTCATATTGTGCTAACACATGTTTTAATAAAATTATATGATTGATTATTGCCATGACTTTATTTGTAAGTGCACATTTCAGGCACATCACTTCGAACTAAGCAACGAAGGAAGCCTTGCAAAGGCTTAGGAACTCACAGACGAAAAACAGACACTCATCGAAGAATTGAAAACGGCTAGACGTGAAGTATTAATAGTTTATGCATGTGTAAGCAAAATGGGATTTTAATCTTCGCACATTTAAGTCTAAGAACTGCTCTTAAAATGTTGGTTATTATTATATGATCAAAAAAATCAGAACGCATAACTGTTTACAAGCAAACGATTACATCAAAAGATAATAAAACAATAAAGCGGTTGAATAACATGCTAAGACCCTTCTACTTTGTATGGGCCGTTCCATGGTGGTGAACCCAGCTTATAAAGCACTTTAATGTTATATGCTTTTATGCATGCTTCGTCATGTATTGCATAAGCAATTGGTCACTCAGCATAAGAAAATTATAAACGGGTATTGACACACGCTTTTCTGCCGATTATGTGCACTAGTTCCATTATTTCTATCATTTATAATTTTAAATCTTAATTGTTCACACGGAATGTTATCAAATTCCCGTTAAATGTTTCTCATACAATCCCAACAGGTTTAATGTAAACTGAAATGAGATCAACAAAATAAAATTTGTATTTAAAAATAATACAAGACAGTACTATTTTGTAGTTTTATTTGAGAAATATCTAACAATATAAGCTTAGAAACAACCAATCAGTTACACTATAATACATCATTTGAGATGCGTAGTTAAAGCTCATATCGCTGATCACATATTGGCGTGATATAGTCTTAAAACGTATGTACACCGGCTATCATTAGAATAACCTAGATATAATAGTTATAATTACACTTTCACAATATTTTCTTTTTAATGAATACACAATCATTTGATTACGATTGTTCAGTTATTTGATTATGTGTACCTTTAAGGTGGATTCTAACAAAGAAAAGTTTCTTTTTTTGTTGAATGTTTTATGTAAAAATGATTTTGACTACATTTTAAGAAACATCTCTTTAAAATAAGCAACGCAGAAAGCCTTTCAATGGTTAAAGTTATAACGGAGGAACGAACGAAATTTCGTAAAGAGTTGGATAGGTCATCGCGTCGTTTATTTACAGTCTCTACGTTTATACTTAAGACACAAGTCAAATGAAATGGGTATGTCATATCTTTTCTTAGAATTTGAACAAAATATTCAGGTGACTGATTTAATAAACTGCTTAAACATGTGTAATGCTTAGTGATATTGTTTTTACATGTAACTGTTTGAAAAATTATTTCTCGTCCAAGTGTGACGTTTTGTACTCCTTCAAAACCGTTAAAGAATTTCAACCGTTTGCACTTACCGACCCAAATTTTTGTCTTCATGTTTGTGTCTTTGTTGTTTAAAATTGTATCTTGTCAACTTTAAAATGTTTGTGCTTGTTTGTTTTGAAATTGGTTATTTGTAGAATTAAAGGTTACCCTGATACTGTCGCAGCTGAATAAGTACTGGGTGTATGTTTTGTTTGGTTTCCGTATTAAAAAGAAATTTATTCCATTATTGTCATCGTATAAAAAGTAAAACAATATTTGAAAATTCAATAACATGTACATTATCCGAAAATAAACAACCAACTTTAAAATATGCGTTTGTGAGTGTTCGGGTGTATATTTGTTATTTATTCATTGAATAATATTCGGGTTCAGGAGGGTGATTGTGAGTATTTTAACACAAGAGCAAAACAAACAAAAATTTCATCAAACTGTTTAGACATTTTCACTTATTTGTCCCACAGACAGGTTTAATATTTTACGTGTTCCGTGTATAATTAAGCTCTGATTATGCTAACACATATTTTAATAAATTGATATGATTGATTGTTATTAAAGCTTTATTAGTAAGTGAAATTTCAGGCACATCGCTGGGAAATAAGCAACGAAGAAAACCTTGCAAAGGTTAAGGAACTCACCGACGAAAAAAAGAAACTCATCGAAGAACTGAAAACAGCTACTCCCGAAGTATTATTATTTTAAGCATTTAATATAACATGTGATTTAAATATTTGCACATGTTTGTGCACGAATTGCTCTTAAATTAGGTTATTATTATATGAACACAAATTCAGAACAAAGCACTTTTTAAAATCAAAAGTTTAAATATTAACATTATAAAACAATACAGAGGGTCAATAACCTGCTACGTACATGCTTCTTTGTATGGACCATTCCATGGTGGTGGCCCCAGCTTAGAGCATTTAAATGTTGTATGTTGTTATGCATACATCTTCATGTATTGTATATGCAATTGGTCACTCACATTAAGTAAATTATACACGGATTTTGACTCAAGCTTTTCTACCGATTAGGTGCACTAGTTGCAATATTCCTATGTTTATAAATTATAATCTTAATTGTTCACATGGTAGTCGGAATGTGATTACATTCCCGTTTAGTGATGCTCATACAGTCTCAAGAGATCTTTTGTAACCTGAAATGAGGTGAACAAAATATATTTGTATTTGTTTTCACAAAGAATACAATACAATAATATGTTGTTGCCAAATTTGAAAAATATTTCAACATAAGCTTAGTAACAACCAATCAGTTACAAAAGAATAGATCAATTGTCCTACAAGTACGTAGTTAAAGCTAATATCGGTGATCATATATCGGCGTGATATTTTCTTAAAACGTATGCACACAGGTTATCAGAAGATTCACCTAGTTATTACACTTTCACAATCGTTTCTTCTTTAATGAATACACAATTATTTGATAACGTTTGTTCATTTGTTTCATTCTGTACATCTTTAAGGTGGATTCTTTCAAAGAAAAGTTTCTTTTGTTTGCTTAATGTTGTGTGTAAAATGTTTTTGACTACATTTGAAGAAACATCTCTTTATAATAAGCAACGCAGAAAGCCTTTCAATGGTTAAAATAATAACGGAGGAAAGAACGAAATTTCGTAAAGAGTTGGACATGTCATCGCGTCGTTTATTTACAGTTTCTATGGTTATACTTAAGACGCATGTGGCCATATCGTTTCTCAGAATTTGAACAAAATATCCATGTGATTGATGTGATAAACTGCTTAAACATGTGTAATGTTAAGTGAAAAAATTTAAATTGCTGAAATGATTATTGTGGATTCCCTGTTTGGCACCCACGTATGTGCATACATATTATACCTCACATACTATTGCGCACCTTAATCTGCTTGACCAGTTTATGTTCATAAAACGCGATATTGGCATACAAGAACATATTACACACATCTGAATTAAACAATGGGGTAGCTTTTTGTTGTGAAGTGTAGGCATTGTTAACTAATTTTGTTTTTATATCGCAGCTAATATGATACTTTTATTTATTATAATTCGAATCAACAGCTTGAGAGAGAATTTACGCCATGGAAATATTCGTTATAATCATTTTATATTTCCGTTTCATAAGGCGAACCGAGATCGCAGAGGGTAAGAATAGTTTTATTTGTATTATTCACAAGTCACTTTTAAATAAAAATAAAAAGCCTCTTTTAATGAGAACGTTTAATACGATCAGGTTAAGTCAAGTAAACACGAATTTATTCTTATATTGTTAATGTTGTCTTGTATTGTGCTGTTTTGTGCTGTTTTGTACTGTTTTGGCCATTGGTCACTTGCCTTAAATAAAGGACCAACTTATTGTATATAATGAGAATTCAATACTGCTCCAGCAGCTTGAGTTTCACTTCTTTATATTTATAAATGATAATTAAAGCTTTCCCTTGAATTGTTTCACTTGATAGCATTGTATTAATATATCCCATCAAAGTCTAAATTAGAACAATGTAGTTTGCCGCGTCAATAAGCAAAACAAGCGTTTAAAAGTTCTGTTAACATTCAATTATTGTATGAACATTAATATGTCTTTCTTATGTCTAAGTTTGAGGCAACTCACGCTTTAGCTGAAACTTATCAAAAATATAGGAAAAAACTAAGACCAGATAGAACCTCAAAATAATAGCCATTCCCTCCCGATTTGCACAAAGAATACGTTTCAATGTGCTTTCAAAGGAATCATCTTGACAATTTCCCGGTTAATATTGGTTCCGTATTTGTCGGTGTTGTATTATTTCTGCAATACAATACTTCTAATATTGTTGTTTGTTTTCGGAAACAAAATGACTACAGTAACATATCCAATCCTAACTAGCATGAATACGTAGCTTAAGTCGGCCTCACGGTGAATATGGTTATGAATCCACAATTCGCATTACACTGTTATGGCACGAATGTGTTTTACTTTTCTTTTCTTATAAAGTTGATACTATGTATATACTTTGATATGGAAACCTACTGGGCCAAATATGTAAATGCTTTGTTGGTATATATATTGTATGTTCATTATGTTGATTGCTATAGCGACTTTACACATATGCTGATTACTTATACTAGTATAATTATACAAACTGTTATTGCGTTTGCAGTTGGCAGTCTAGTCAGCAGGTAAATTCATAGTTCCCATAATAGTTTAAGAACCACCTATGTGCGACGTTTGCTTAAGATATAAATATATCTATTGTGACGTGGATAAGTAGTTTGTTTACATTATTTATCCCTTTAAATGATTATAAAACTAGGATATGTGAGCACTCAGTAAAGGATTGGGGATAGAGAATACAGAATAAATGAGTTAAATCCGAGGTCGTTATTGTACACCAGCTGGTAACGGAAACGTTACAAATCATGAAGTTCATATGGAGCCATTACTAGAATAATCATAAACTGATTTCCCCCAAACGAATCTAGGAAGAAATTATATCAGGCAAATAAAATATAAAATATAAAACGCTGTTTGAACTTAAATCTGAGAACATTGATGGAGCGCATTACATAACGGAGGCACGAAGAGGTGGAACGACTATGAACATTATAATTCAGGTGAAGAGAACGTTACAGTCTGTGAAGGTCAATATATACAAGTGGGCAGTTAAGTCACGACAGTGAATTGATTGTTGCTCTTACTTCAAATTTCACATTAATCAACATGTGTTTCAATTAAAGTTTGATCAATAATAATCATAAGTAAATTTCAAGTTAAGTTTTAACTTTAACTTGTATCAGCACCTGACATATACCTAACGTTGAACAAGTCAAGAGATGACTAGTAAACTAGTGATTTTGCCATTTAATTTGAAAGATAAAACACAATCCAGTTGAAGTCGGATGCACTGGTTGTGGCATGTACTACTCATGGTTAAACGAATTCTACGTTTTAATTGTGTTTAATTGCACAGCTCCATTACGTATAGAATGGTATTCCATAAAATTTTACTAGTACACACAATAGTTCGATAGTTCGATAATCATGTTGTTTAAGATAAGTAGAACAGAACGAACGATATGTTCACCTGTTTGTGTATTTACTATGATGTTATGCTAATATAGAAGATTATACTAGCTGTTTGGTTTAAATATATGAAATAGTATGTATTAATTGGATTTTTTTACATATATTAAGATAAGTAGTCTGATAATTGAGGTACGCTATTTCTGACTTACAGTTGACACATGTGAATCGTAATAATGCGATACTTGACACTGTACTATCACGTCGACTTCAATATTTACAAATAGTCGTTTCAGATTGGATAATAACCAAATCTTATGGCGAATATGACATTTTGGATGTAAATGTGACGCATCACTGGAGAGTGATATTTGCTTATCAAAAGCGATATGTAATCATAATATCGTGCAACATGCTCAACAGGTTCTGCCAGACAATGAAAAGATATATCGACGAAACATTGCATTGCATCATAAATGCATGAGAACGTGGTAATGTAACGGTGATGGGCAAAGATCACCCTTTATATTAAACCCGCACAACTTGTCTAGTTACGGAAGTGCGTGTTAGTGCCTATTTATGCATTTGCGTAGATGTAATAAACACATCTTGTTTATTATTTAAGTGTTGACGGTGACATCGACGTGGCTCTTGAAATAAATTCACTACACGACATGGAGACAAGGTAAAGATCAGACAGTTAAGAATTAAAAAGAGCCTATCGTTACATATATTTGAAAAAAAGAAATCGGATGTTTGTAGACTTAGGTATAAATGCGGCTCATGTTTAATCTGCAGCCATACAGGCAAATCATGCTATTATTTTAAAATAAGTATTTAACGACTATTCGTGTTTGTCTTGTGAATTAGATCAACAGCATTTACACGTTAATATCTTACCACGTCACGTAATCATACTGACTTTATTGTTTATTTTCAAGAATGAATAATGTCAACGAAGAGTAAACGCTTTTTTGATGAATTTTATGAGGTAAATATGGCAAGTTATTTTTGAATATTTAAATCTATTTCAAACAGAGTTTACTGACAAAATTAAAACAAAGTGTGTTGACTTTTTTTGCTGAGATCATCACGTTGTTTCATTCCATAAGTCTATAAACTGAATACATATTCACGGCATTCCAATTTAAAAAAGGTGGGAACAACTCTGTCGTGTATTGAATACTTTTTGAAGACAATTGGTGTCGTTTGACCTTTTGAATCTAATTGAACTCCTGTTCAACAATCAATAGAGTTTTTGTTATGTGTAAACATGGATTCGTGTATGTGTACAAGTATTTCACACTGCGTGGAATCACGTGGTTTTATTTTGATATGAAACACGGATAATGGCGGCGTCATTGTCTCGGTAAGAGTATAATTTTTATTTCTTGTACCTAAATGTTTGATTTTAATTTGCCACGATGTAGCCTATCATATGCGGAATCGAATTCCGCGTGTAATGGTACCTTACATGTCATATATTACTGAGTACTTGTCTCGCTTACCCTTTGAATTTGTACACATGCGAATGAATGACAGTGATAGTTTTCACGGATTAAAATGAATTCTTCACAAATATGATTAAAATCAACATTACTAAACTCGTTCTTATTAAATATACACCTGGGTTTCTTTACATTACTAACAATACGCCTGAGAGTCTGAAAACTTTGCAGTTTCTGCATAATAAATCACAAAACCAAAATGAAATGTTTCACGGAATACAAATTAATGATGTTTCACGTTAATTGTATGATATGTTTTTACGTATTATCTAAAGGCGAGAAATTAAACGTCGGATATTTTAGAATAATGCAACATTTAAATATGATTCTATTTTTACTATTATCATATTTTTGTGATACCGGTAAATGTTACAAGGCATGCAATTTTTCGTACAAATGACATACATGTACTTGTATCTGGTGAAATCCGGTTTGGTATCATTTAAATACTTTAGATTAATACATGTATCACAAATACTAATTATTTTAATAGTTTGAAGCGCTAGTAAAAATATTTTTTATTAATGAACATCGTGAAAACAATTAAAAGTCCACGGGCTTTTTAGTTTGCCAATATCAAAAGTACTCTTACTGTACTTAAAATACAAAAACGTAACGTTTACAATTATTACCCCCGCCCCCCACCATTTATGCAATTTATAAGTACACCATTGTCCATTTCAGAAAATGACACGAAAAAAGACACGGCTTACCTTACAGAGGCCAAAGAACGTCTACAAAAAGAAGATCGTTGTGACCAAACATAAAACAATAAACACCCAGCTGTTAACAAGATCAAATGTTGAAAGCAAAATAACTTGCGGAAAACGAAGTTTAACCAAAACTCCAATTAAATCACCACCAATCCGCACAGACTAATCAGGGACGACACTTTCCGCTTTTATGACATTTTCGTTTAAATAAAGTGTCTTCTTAGCAAAAATCCAGTTTATGCGGAAAGTGTCTCCCTGATGCGGACTGCACCGGCTAATCTGGGAGTACACTTTACGCACATGCATTAAGCCAAGTTGTCTCAGAACACGACTCAAATGAAGTACCATATAAGAAGGGTTGATAAAATCTTATTATTTTCATAGGCTTAAGCGAAATAATCCGGTTATCATTCACTAGAAGTTTCGCTCGTTTATTTAATGGCTTAAAATAACTTACTTTCTCATAGCATATATATAAATTTACTCAAACTTCGCTTCATTGTTATTTTAGCGAATACAAATATGTTTAAAACTCGTTTAAGTGAAACTGTACATCTTATTTTTGTCCACTGCAATTATTAATTTAAAGGACAATTTTTATGTTTTGTTTTCTTCAGAAACCACGTGTTTGACTGTGTACGAAAGAAATATCAAAAAGGAAGAAAGAAGATAGGCACAGTGTCTTCCTCACGGACATCTTTACAGCTCGGGTCTCTCGGTGTACGTTGGAAAAAAGCGCGAAGAAATGAGTAAAAAATCCTGCCATCTGATAAGATGGGCATACATTAACGTGAATAATTGACAGTATGGACGAAGAAATAATTTCGATGTGACAATTTTCATAAACGGCAGTTTGCTTTGTAAATTAAAACTATTCAAAATAAGGGTACAATTGTATTCACATTTCCTTCCTACGTCTTTTATAAGCGTTGTTTAAGTTAATAAAGTTAATATCACATACCATAGAGTTTGAGACATAGCTACGTTGGCATAAAGGGGATATAGGAAATAATTTAGTTAACGGTCTCTATCACGTGCACACGTGATAGCTATGACGTGCGCAAGCGATAGCTATGCCGTTCACACGCGATAACTATGTCGTGCGAACGCGATAGCTATAACGTGCACAAGCGATAACTATGACGTGCGCACGCGATAGCTATAACGTGCGCACGCGATAGTTATGACGTGCGCACGCGATAGATTTGACGTGCGCATGCGAAAGTTATCACGTGCGAACGTCATAGCTGACCAATCAGAAAAGGTATCAGATAAGTGATTATTCAGATATAATTCGCTGTAAAAACACACCATGTGCTCAGTGCGCTAGTTACAAAATGGCTGGTATTTCGAAAAGTTTTATTAGTCAATTATTGCTTTCGCACGCGCAAACTGTTCTGATCTGATACCTTTTCTGATTGGTCAGCTATGGCGTGCGCACGTAATTGCTATCGCGTGCGCACGTCATAGTTTTCACGTGCGCACGCGACGGACACAGTGAAATAAAACATTTCCTTTGTCCCCTTTTGCCACCGTACCTTACCGCCGATGCAGCATATTGTTTAATGTGTTCATTGTTCTGAACAAAAACATTCCCTGCGAAATTTGATATCAAAGACAATTGGTTATGAATATTCATCATATTTAATTTAATGCTCAAGTTAATGCTTGTATGTAATTATATATTTTGTTGCATAAAAACGGATTTTGTAAGATTGTCCTGTACTCAGTATGCAAGATTAAATTCTATACGATCAAAAGTGTGTGGGCTTAGTTTAGCTGTTCAAATTAAAACTGCCGTCGTAATTAAGATGTCTTATAAATTGCTGTTTCTAAATGATTGTTCAATAACAAAACGCTAACTTGATTTATTTATTTCAAAACAATAATAGGAAAAACATGGATTTGCGTTAATGTGTTCACAAATCAGCAATATCACAGATAATTAAATTAAATCACAGTGTTAATCATGAGAACAGGTAACAAAAGGTTAGTTGGAATATCACAACAGAATCACCATCATCACTTTCAAAAAATATAATCAAAAATAAACAGAAGATAATTCAAGCGTATCACTCTCCCTGAGGATAACCATGACGACATGGCTGTGTAAAAATTGCACCTATACAATCACTTGAAGTAAATTTGTTGCACAATTAAAAACTTGCAAATAAAAATAAACAACATAAAACACAAATAGCGTTTACACGTTTCAGCTTTTTCTTAAGTCGATGGCGTATTATTGCTTGCAACTGCATTGGTATTGTTATCTTGTTTGCACAATTTCTGATGCCTATACAAATTCGGCTTGTGAGTATATGTCTTCCCGCATTTGCATGCATTTTCTTGGCCCCAAGATGCATAGCCATGTGATCATCATACTGGTCTCTCCTTCTCATTTTATGTCCGCATGTGTCACATTTAAACGTTGCTTCTTGGTGTTGTGTCATGTGCGCTCTTAGGTCTGCCATTATTGCGAACGACCTCCCACATGTCTCGCAGGCAAACTCTTTAGTGTCCTTATGTGCTGCGCACCTACAGAAAAGAAAACACCAGTTTGCAAAAGAAAACATACAAGGAAAAACAACAGATGTACACGTCGGACTTGTATGCTTCACATTTTTGTAGTTTAATACAAAATATTGCGGTAAAAACAATTAAAAAACTGGTCAAGTATTTCATATTTAATAGAATGACTTGACGTTATATGGCGCAAAAGATAGTAGATTTAACTTGATCCAATGCGAATGTTTTTTAACTTTTGCCATTCTAGAAGATACGCAATTTGTCACATCCGCCACTAAACACGGTGCAACGAAGTTTGAGTATTGTTTTGAAACTCATGACCCGCCATGAAATAGATCCACGTTAACATGTCACACGTTTTTTGGATCATTAATGACAACAAAAAAACACACAATTGAAAATTAACCTGGTGTTTTTGGTTTTCTTTTTCGAAAATACATCGTTCCAATTGAGTATACATTCCATGCTGTGTCAGTTCGTAAGAGCCATCATCAGCAATTGCAAGATTTGTAACGTAAACATTTTATCAATTTTGAAACAATTTTGGTTGCAATGTGTCGTAATAATCGGCAATAAACAGTAACAGTCATATGTGCTTGAATACAAAAGAATTGTCTCACTCACGTTTCTGAAAATGCATAATTTTCACAAAACAATCTTACCTGTGCCTTGTTAAATTAGCTTTGCTGTAGAACATCCGTCCACAAGATCTGTCTGGCGCTATCCCCGTATGTTTTCTTTCATGATCCTTTTATCCTGAGGCGCTTCGAAAAGCCTTGCCGCATATTCTACACAAACCAAGTCTGGAAATAAATATTTACCTAGCTCTTTAACAATTGTTACGAGAAACATATCATAAATATTTTAATCCGTGTAACATATCATTTTTTATTTACGCGTTTATTTTTTATGTTGATTGGTACGCCGTTAAGAATATCGTACATATTCTAGATGATGTTTCTCGAATTTCTCCTGCATTTTTGTGGTATGACCTATGTTAATTTTATGAAATATATTACACAACGCCTTTATTCCGTGAAAACTATCATTTAAAAATATTCACTTTGAAATTAATTCAAAGGGTAAGCGAGAAAAGTACTCAGTAATATATGACATGTAAGGTACCATTACACGCGGAATTCGATTCCGCATATGATAGGCTACATCTTAGCAAATTAAAATCAAACATTAAGGTACAAGAAATAAAAATTATACTCTTACCGAGACAATGACGCCGCCATTATCCGTGTTTCATATCAAAATAAAACCACGTGATTCCCTGCAGTGATTTCAGAGATATGGGTAATGCAAATTGTTTCACCAGTTTGTTTATAGCTATAGGCCTCAATAGGCCTGTTTCGGTTCCGTATTACGCGAGAGGCGGAACGCGTTTGTTTTCAGGTGTTCGACTCAAACTTGAAACACTTAAATTTATTTGCGTTTGTTTCCAGGCGTTTGAAACCATCTCGATCAGAAGCATCCATCATGGAAGATGCTGCAAGAATACGGTAATATATGGTCCAAACTTAACAAAATGTATTTGAATTGTTGTGTTATCGAATTCGTCTTTAATAACTATCCATTGGGTGCTTTTGGAGAAAAAACAACACAATGTTAGTGACCCTCCAAGCAGTACATTATTGTTTTATGGAACAAAGGGGAAAAAAGCTAGTCTACCCAACAAGAGTATTCCATTCTTATATTGTAATGAACAATTTCATCATTAGTGTCGAGAGGTATAAAAAAAAACATTTAAGATAGCACACACCTTGACAAAAATGTAAACCTCTCAAAGAGAATTCTTATCCTGAAAAGATTTGCATCGTGTGTTATATTCCTACTTTAAAGTAAGATATTAATAACTTTATCCACCACATATATTTAACCTTTGACCTTGAAGGATGACCTTGACTTTTCACCGCTCAAATTGTGCAGCTTCATGAGATGCACATGCATGTCAAATGTGAAGTTGCTATCTTCTATATTGCAAAAATTATGGCAAATGTTAAAGTTTGACGCAAACACCCCAACAAACCAGACAGAGCAAAAACAATATGCCCCTCAGTATAGACTGGGTGACATAAAAATCTTCTTTTCTGTAGCCGCAAGCCCAATAGGTTGGGTATGTGGTATGTAATATCATGTAGTGGTCCTAAAGTAATTCGTTTTGTCCATGACCCTGGATTAAAGATTTATGCGACCTGGAGGTCGCATTATTTATCAAACCTAATATAAAACTAATATAGCATAATAACTTTAATATATTTTTATCTGATACCGAACGACGAAATTGTTTTATATATGGTAGTTGGCATCAGATAGCATTACTCTACACTTATTCTTCCCATTGGTTCAACACTTGCCATGCAAAAGTGTTCACATGATTTATCTAAACGCATATAAGGCTTAATACATTCAGTCTTGTCCTGAAACATCAAAACACACGCCTTTGATTGTGACAGCAGAATTTGGTAGTTTGCTAATAGTATCGATATTATCTTGGGTTTTTAACTGACCATCACCTATTAGAACACATAGATGAGCGATATACGTCAATATTGACACAGTTGTTTTTGACGATGCTGCGAAGCAGCTCGTCTAAGTTATCATACCATGAAAAATTCTTCACAATATCGACCTATGTAAAAGACCGAGCCAGTCCGATTAAGATAGCTCAATTTTTCTAATCGGTATACCTCGTTGATTATCATTGATAAAGGTAAAGGAAGCTCAGCTTTAAATAGGGCAGCATATTATGGGAAAAATATTGAATAATAATTTGAAAACGTTAATTTTAAATCAGTTATATTTAATCCATTATATGTTTATAGATCAATGAAACAACTTTGCATTTTATGTATTGTATTTGACATTTGTCGTGATTCTGTAAATAAATTGCGAATGAAAACGTGTATAATTAACGTTTAACGCGATCATGAGTGTAAAGAAAACGAATTATTTCCAACCTGCCATTTGTAAACGTTATAGCGAGTATTGTATATAAACAGCATAATAGCCGTATGATTTCTTTGAAACACACACTTGTGCGCACTTTTTCATTTTGCATATTTAAAAAACTTTTCAAACAGAAATTACAGAGCCACATCAGTGCACATACTATGTTTGATAATTTATTCGTTTGTTGGATATTGTTTTCTGTTTTGAACACATATAAGGTCATATCGCGGAGATTTAGTTAATGTGTTCATGGGGGAACTCACGTATTCAAGTGCTCTTACGACTATGTGCTTATACCTACTTTCGGGAATCATCATGAAATTATTTCCGTAATTACTATTCAACAAACAAACATGCATTTATAAGCTTATTGAATAAGAGACAAAAAAAAATAATCAAAAGAGATATAAATATATGTTCATGCACATTGGCATGTGAAATCACGTCCGTGCACATGACATCATTAACTTAGGAAAGGAAACAACGAAATATAAAGTTTGGTATGATATACATGTAAAATTAAAGAGCATGGTGTAATTAAAGAGCATGTCAAGTTTTGAATATATCTGCTGCAACGTAATGTTATAACCCACAAACGTTTACTGTAACAGAACGTTTTTTTTAAGATAAGTGTTACAGAAAATACACGTCGAATATCTTTTTAAAGATATTTCTTGTTATATTTGATCGAGAATGTAGTTTCGCTGAATGGGTCAAGTTCCCCACGGGTACTACTTCCCCGTTCCCCTTATTTTTTTTTCGTACCCAATTGTTTTCGTACCCAATTTTTTTCGTACCCAAATTTGTTTCGTACACAAATTTTGTTTCGTACCCAATTTTGTTTTCGTACCCAATTTTTTTTTCGTAACCAATTTTTTTTTCGTACCCAATTTTTTTTGGCATAATTTTTGTACCCAAAATTTTCGTACCCAAAATGTTAGTACCCACATACACAATTGTGGTGATGTATATAAACTTAAATTGATGCTTTAATATCCATCCTCTTCAAAAGCATCCTCAAACCAGTACTGTCAGTACTTTGATTAAGTACAGTTTCAGGTTACAGTCAATGCGAGTTTGGGACTATCAACTACGATTTGCGATACAAATCAATGTAGCAAAATATATTACAGTTTAATTTTCCATTACGATACGGGTAAATACGTTTATACAGGATTGTTCATATAAAATCCGCAAATCGATAATGGCCTAGCACAATAATCACGTACTATTTGGCACTTATAAGTACTTACAGATAACTTTCATTACGAATTCATGCGCTCCATAACAATATAATGCGAATATGTGTCACGGAAATTATCGTCGGTGATCACATGTAAAGCCACGACAAGACCACGTGTATATAAACGACTTTACATAAACATATTGTTAAGTAACTGTTTTAATTGAGCACAGCTAATGAAGCACGATCAAGTCTGACATATGTGATGGAGGTGAACCCGTTAAAACAGTCTGAGTTACACGTGTATGACGCTCGTCACAGAAGTGTAAACTGCATGTTGTAGGTATATACAGAAGAGTATCGTACGATGAATATATATTATTATATAGATGGAGATACTTACTATATGCAAAGACTAATCTTGAATTATGTTTAACTAGAATACAGTCCAACCCCTCTTAAGCAGCCAGTCAAGGGAAACAGCCAAATTGGCTGCTTAAGCGGGGTGGCCTCTTAAGAGGGGGTTGGGTCATAGGGAGTCTGGAGTTGATGAGTGCATGGCCAACTGTTCAATTTTTGTATAAACAAAATGGTAAATATGTGTACATGTACTAAACAATGTAAAGACTTAAAATAATTGTATTTCTTCCTTTCTAAAATCAGCTATAAGACAACATTTTCATTCAAAAAAATATTCCATTCATCTTTCTAATCATCATCAATATCATCATCATTAGAATCAAGTCAATGAAAAAGAATCATTCTCATGATTCATTGTTTACACAATGCGCGTTGTATGGCCCCAACGCACTTAAGATGGGAACAGTTGTGAATCAGTTATGCGTGAATAACTCCCGTGTCACTATATATCGATAATTTAATCGGTTTCTTGCATTTTTATGGCTTTGAATACCTACCACACGAATTGGTCCCGACAGTGATCTCCTTCACGATAAAATCGTGGCCAGTTACTTAAGAGACTGATAATAGCAACCGGGTGTAATCCTCCTGGTAATCGTGCTTTTCATGCATAATATTATAAAAACATTTTTTCGCCGCGTAAAGAGTTTTATCAAAATTAATATTGAAATCATTGTAAATATAAAACAAATATAAATGTTTTGTTTTATTCCCATATGAGAATAATAATTTGTAATCCGAAACACACTCCCGATTGTTTAATGTTAACGAGACGTTTACAAATTCTAGCATCGTGTATTTCCTTTGTCCCGACAAAAGCGCGCGAAAAGTATGCACCAATGTACAATGTCACGCCATACCCATGGTTCGAAAGCATGTGTGTATTGTATTTTTGATAAAAACATTGTAGCACAGATAACATGTAGATCAGTTGATTTCGGTGAAAAGTTTTAATTAGCCGATAATTGTCATAAATGTGTGCTTGAAATAGTATGAGCTACAAATAATAAATTATAAATTAAGAATCTCCTTTCCAGTAATAATAGGTGATATTCACACGTGCGGAAACAAAAAGATTAAACGGTCGCATATTGCTTTTAACCTGATAACCCGATAATCCGCCGCTAATTAATTGCAATTTGCAAACTGGCTGTCAAAATGTTTATCACACATCACGCTTCAGTACTACAGAGCCTAAACCGCAGACTGGAAGTACGTATCGATTTTTTCGCCGTTGCGTCTGTGTAATTTTGCCAATGTACATGACTGACTTACTTGCGCGTGACCACTCATATGGGGGGAATTTAATATTTGGGATGCAAAATTTCTGGCCGCTGGCCGGAGAAACGGGGTTACCGCTTAAGAGGGGTGCATTATATAGTGTTTATCGACGGTCGCGGCACTGACCGGCCGCCTACACGGGGTGACCGGCGATGAGGGGTGACCGGAAGTAGGGGTTGGACTGTATGTATTTAATTAATGTGTGAACATAATGCAATTCCGATAAGGCCTAATTTCTCAATAAAATATCTTTGATTTAAAACTGTTCATGCGCAGATAATCCAGTTCTCCTTGGTTACGCTGTTTCATAACTGACGATTTTTTCTGATTATGATTCGGCCATCGGCTAGAAACGTTCAGGCACATTAAGTGGGTTTGCCTTGATAGATCCCTTCTGCTTTAACATGTTTTAATTTCAAGTTGTCATTTGATCTGACTAACACGTTATTATGCTAACAATTACTAGTTTCAGAGCATTAGCGTTCTAGTTAACTCTGTATTAGAAATGTTTTCCCCTTGACGTATACATCTTATCAACACGTAGGCCGTGTGTAGCAGGATTTCAGCTTCGTGATCCGGCGGAAAGTTACAAATCGTACTAGACCCGGTACAATTTCAAGAGATAAAGATTTAAACCGTAAAATCCGTTTGTTCCTAATTCAATGATTGTATTCATTTCGTAATGTATGTATATACAATCAATTTACACATAAAAAATGAATTTTTATATATTTACTTTTACATATGACATGTGTTTTAACTGCATGATAACTCTCAATACATAGAATTCTTTAATATATAAATCCTATTATCTTTTTACCAATTTTTGTTTTGCTTTACTTCAATCCTTGATCATGTTGTACACCCTAATATTTACTTATTCGTAACACAAATTTACAATTACAGTTTGGCTATGGTTTAAGTGTTTAAACAACATGAAACCCTATAATTTAACATTTGCTATTTGCATTTATAATTGACATTATTAACAAAAATGTTTTTCACATACATTTAAATTGCATATAGAAATGTCATGTTATAAATTCATATTACTAACATTTTGACCACAAATGAAGTTCTGAAGCTAATATGTTAATCTCGAGTAATACCAAAACGCTAAGTCGACTATTGCCACAACGATTTAAATAATGGCCATAAGTGGGAATCTAGAACGTATGGGAGGTTAATACTCGTTCTAGAACGTCGTTATTCGGTAAAGTATGATAACAGTAATGACTGTATCAAAAATGACCAAATCGTGAGCGTTCGAAAGAGTCTAAGAGGAAGTGATACCTGTACTCATAGTTAGGTTTGGGGTCAGAACGTAACAGATCGTGACACATGTAACTGATAAATCGTAAACACACTTGAACACAACATGTGGTCCGTAACATGCGGGCATGTATAAAGTCGTTTCCAATTTGTGATATATTTGAAAGGAAGTAAAACCACTGGTGAGCATGCGTGCCATCCAGCAGATCACAGGAACGTGTTAAAATAACACCAGTAACGATTTTTATCAACCACTTAACATATCCGAAAACCTAGTCAGTATCGCCGGTTTTATATAGCACTTTATATTTTCATTTCCACTGGTATTTTTATCATGACAAAGCTACATCCACACATATGAACACTGTCGTACCATCAAATGGACTTTGGGGGTCTTTAGTACTAGTCGGGGTTTAGGGCAAAGGGTATCACATGAAAATAGTATAATATATTTATATGCATTTGTTTTAATGAAGTGTTTTTTATGAAAAGAACTATGAGCAACGTTTCTTAAAAATTGAATCGAAAAGATACCAAAATACCACACATATTTATTGCTGAATATATAATGCGAATCAACCTCTGAAAATAAGTTAATTAAATAATGATAGAATTTTCACTTAAGAAAATAAGAATAATAGATCTATCAGAAACACTTTTATTCAAAATACTTTCGATCTCTCTTTTCAATAACACGTAGATATATACAGACAACGGGGTTAATGCCTTATAATTTGCTGACATATCTGGTGACGCTGAGAATAAAATAACGTGCCCATTTTGACATTTTACATAATGAATTTTTTTATTGTTGTTTTTTTACTGTTTATCATACCATAACGTAACTTCTTCAAGCGAAATCAACATAGAATAGATACGCCTCTTCAGTTTAGTGTGAATAGATATATTAAATGACGTATATGGCATACGTTTTGCATGATGTCATGAGCTGTTTGCATGTTCATTCTCAATATTGAAAAAACACTATTGCTTTAAATGTCTTAAATAAAACACAATTTGTATAAAAGTGTTTGTTTAGTTGAATCATAATGTAACTTTATATTTGATTTCTATAAATACGACATATCTACACACATTGACTAAACATATAATGCGTTATCAGTGTAGAGCAAAAATAATTTCTGCCACTCATAAAAAAGGGCACAAAACAGTTCTTCATCTAAAATTAAAAACATTCATAATTTAATAAAACATGCTGTTTTGTCGCATCATGTATTAACAACAGACAAATGGACTTTGACAGTAACCGATGTGTCGGCGAGCTTTATAAATAATCGTAATGAATACATTATACGGACAACAATGCGAGTGATAAAAACAAATTAACAGGACGTTTAACAGAAATTACCGCATACGTATACTAACAATAAATACATGTTAACAAAAAACATGCAAAACATCAAAGAGCACAAAATGTACTTTCTCATTATCACAGACGATTTAATAAAACATTCACAATTGAATTATAAAATAATAGCGTTGACAACTAAAACTCAACAAAACATGTAACGCAAAAACTTAATGCTTTCAAAACACTGTGTGCATATAATCAGTAAAAGGTCGAATCGGTACGTCATTTGTCATTCCATATATGATACCGTTCTAGACTGAACTAGTTTCGAACTAAGTTGCTCCAAATTTAGCAAAGAATCGTGTCGAAATAGATGTATAACTAGAACAGCAGTACAGGGCAATACTTGACAAGATTTCATTAGAGGAACACAAGTGCCTACATTGCTCAACAGATCTATTGAGTAAGATAGAAAAAAACTCAAATGGCGTTCAATTTTTATTTTTAAGCAGCAATTCGAGCAATGTCTTATCGTTCAAAACAATGAAAATTGTTTTTCAAAGAACATCATGAATATTGTCTAAAATATCTTTTAAAATATGAGCGCTTTAAAAACGGTTTAAATCCACAGTTCTTTGCATTGAACTTTCCAAGGCTAGACCCCAGCTTTATTCTACTATGTGTGTATGTTTGCTCGTATTGTGTCGTACTGTCTTGGAATTTGGTCACTGCCATAAATAAAGGACCATGAACTTGTGTTTAATAAGAATGCAATACTGCAAGAGAAGCTTGATTTTCACTTCTTTATATTGAAATTGCGTGTGTTTCCCATGTAAGTACTCCATTGTGTGATACAACGAAGATTGCTTATATGAAGTATTAAATACACCACTCATTGTATGAACGCGGATGGCCGAGTGGTCTAAGTGATAAACTTTTATTCCAGGGGTAAGTGTGTCGAGCCCAGTTGAGGGTTACTTTTTTCTCTTTAATTGTATTTAAGGCATTTAATGACAAACTTCAATACATGCCAAAATCTTTAAATAAAAAAAGTCCCTTTTAAAGATAAAAGTAAATAAGTTGTTTTACACATAGATACACTATATGGCTTCAGAACGCAAGGCTATCATTTGTTGCTTTTGACGAAAGAAGTTTCTATTTATACTCTTGCAAATCAATATTTGGAAAATCAGCTTTACCATTCCTGTTAGCGTAATTGCTATTATACAACTAGTTTCATAACACCGTTAAACCGTTAAGATAAGGTACATAAGGTAGACGACTTTTTGCGTATGTGTATTGCGGTTGTATTGTTTTTCATTCAAGATGGCGGAAAATGTCAGTGGCGCTAATTGTTCAAGTTTTGATTCAGTTGGCAATCATCTCTTCTCGGTGTATTAGAACCATGAAATATCAACTGTTTCTAATTTGTGTCAGCATTTTGAAAACAAATATTGTGAGAAATATTTATGAGAAATGTTTTGGAATTCATTATCAACTTTTAAAGCGACCTGTTGCACGATAAGGGCAAGCGGTCACTATGACAGATTGCCGAATCAGTAAGTGAATGTAACGAGAGGAACACAATGAACATCCAAAAGAAAGGAATTATTCTGCAAAAAAGCATGACACTTGTGCTGCAAGAAAGTTGTTGAACAAAACTATAGGTATGCCCTTATATTTGCGCATCTCTCATCTTCTTTGACACTTTCATACGTTAATGAACATATTGACCATGTGGAATTATAATGTCAATATACTAGCTAGAATTCCTGCGATAGTTGACCAATTTTATGGTTTAGGACTAACTCCGGAATGAACAAGATTCTTTAAAAGCCTAATAGTCTTCTTGTTTAAAACCCCAAAGCGGGCGCATTCCAACGCTCTTACGATATGGACTTTAATGATCTCAATTATATAGATATATATTGTTCGTCAAAAAATGCAGCCGCTTTTTGACAATAATAAGTAACTTAAGGTTTGCTACAGAGGCACAAATGAATTGTTGGAACCAGAATACGATTTAATGAATTTTATTCGCAAAAAAGGAGTATTGTAACTGTACGGAGTGAATGAATCACCGATGGTAGTAAATACATTAGGAAATTTTAACGAGACGAAGGGTAATTATAGGTGTAAATGATATTATGTATTTATATATGTATTATTTATTTGTTATAGTGTCTATTTACGTATTTAGTTATAAAGTTAGTTGCCAAGTTAGTAAGTTAGTTAGTTAATAAGTCATTTAGTTAGTAAGTTAGTTGGTAAGCTAATCCGAACGTAAGTTATTTATTTATTGAGTTTTATAGTAAGCACGTTTTTAATATATTACACATTGCGTATTTGTGTATTAATTTAATTATTTTGTAAGTAAGTTACTAATTCAGTAAATAAGTAAACTCTAAAAGTAATAACGGTATGTAAATTTAGTCAGCCTCCATGTTGCAATGATAATATCATATTACCCTTTTTAGTGTTACAGTTACATGGTGTATTAGTGTTTTCGAGTAAGTGTTAATTTTAACAAAGTATCCTAAAGATCCATGAGTTCATTTTTTGACTCTAAAAGGAATACAGACTGTTGTACTTAATATGGTGACATGTTTTTGTAGGTAAAACATATCAAGAAATCTGAGAAATTTTCCATTTTCACAATTTTAAACAAAAGCATGCACAGCACATTTTGGTATTATATTGGTATTATATTACTAATCTTCGACATTAAAAACCGTTATTTCTAGTGCATGATATAGCTTATCATGAATAACAAAATAATTGTTGGATGTTTACAAACACAAATCAATCACGGGTAGAGATAAAATGCTGAAAAGTTTGATGCACGAACGCCATCGCCACCTTGAAGATAGTCACCTGATTCGTTTGAATCTACGGCAACCCAAACACTTTGCCCTCGACGGAGACGAATAAGAACCACATTACTTCCCATAGAATGTTTCCAATCTTCAAACGGCGTAATAACAATGGTCGATACCAGACTGCCGTCTACGACAATCTTGAACCATTGACGATGGGCCATTTGTGACCCCAACGTGGCTGTAATGAAGTAAACCCCGTCGACAGACACCGTGAAGACGCCAGTAAATGAGTTGTAAGCATTTCCGTCGTTCAATACAACGCCCCCAAACTGCACTGTATGGTCAGCACCGGCCAACCACAAGTCATGGGTCAGAAAGGCTGAGAAGCCGATATTTGTTGCTGCATTCGCTATATGTCTCTCTGAAATGCATTATACTCATGTAAACAAATATTATAATGAATACGATATTTGCTGATTATTATTGATTCGAATTATTTCATGATCATATAAATTTTAAGAAAGGCTCAGTCACGATTGAACATGCACATGTTTTATGATAAAGAGTGTATAACAAATCAACATTCTACAGGTCAGTGCAATTATTGCATTGCACGAGCTTCTCAAACAGGCGACCAAGGTTCAATCCCCGCTTCTGGCGCACACAAACTTAGCTAGTGGTTGCGATACCGGACAGATGGGGTGTTCCCCGGTAACTCCGGTTTTCCCCCACATACATTATCATACCATAATTGAATATTTATTAACACCACATAGCGGGAAAATGAAGCTCTAATTCCAAATGTTTCCAACTTTCGTATGTCTAGTAAAGTTAATTAGGTGGTAGGGCTGTGACACACTCCTGGTCTTCACATTATAATGCCTAAGACGCAGAAGGACCTCATAAGATTTATAATAATGACACACTTTTACAGTGAAACAGTATAATCTCCGAAAATATTCACTGTAACTGTTCACGGTTTGAAACTGTGATTTTATTGGTTTGTAATTACTAATTTTTCAAGATAAACTGATACCATAACATACGCATGATTAATTTACGTTCTTTGACATATGTGCTATAGTTTTGAAAGTAGTTTAATATAAAGGAATAATGATAATCCAGAGACGATATCAGGAGAAAACTCGCTCTAATCTTTTATTTATGGCAAATTACAGATTTTACTATATAAAACAGTACTATACATACATGCCGTAAAACATTAAACAAGATTAAAGCTGAAGTCAACGACTTGGAACTTGGTCAATTCAAAGCATGTTGTGTTTTAACCGTTTGAATGACCCCTCGAATTTAATGCTTTGCCCAGAGTTGATCAAAGAAATGTAAGAGTTTAAATGTTTAAATAAAATTGCTTGTATTTTTATTCAAATTAAAAGCAATAAAAGAAAAATTGAATTCAATTTTATTACCAATTGATTCCCAAAATATAGTTTAATATCTTCGTGAACAACAAAATAACAACTGACTAAGGCACGATAAAATCAAGTTAACACAAATATTATCTAAATTTACTTTTTATTAAAAAAATTGAGAAGTAAGCATCATATATTATAAACCAACGAGGTAATGCGAATTAATTCCCACTCAACAAATGAAATATAATTAGAAATTTATGTTAGCTAATCGATTTGTTGTTCCTCTAACATATAATTTTTGAATATAATATAAACACATACTTGTTCGATAGTCTTGTCGATTTTGACCCAATCCGAGAAAATCCTCAAGTTTCTCTGAAAGGATTTGGATTTTCAGTGATTCCCTATGAAGTTGCTCTTTAAGATAGTTGGTTTGCCATCGTAGTTCATTTGTTTTTACTTCAAGCTTTTCCTCAAGAGCTGTTGTTTTTTTAATCTCCATTTCAAGGCGAAGTTCTAATGCGTCTAGTTTTCTTTGCACATCAGAAATAACGGACACATCATTATCATTCGCATTCGCACAAACAAAAAAGTCGAGGAAAAGATCTGTTTTTAAAAACGAATACATCTTCGTTTAAGAGTGGAAGGTAAAGACAATGTTAAAGAGAGTAAAATTCTTATCTTACAGGCACTATCAGAGCGACGTCACATGTTTTTCGCGACTTCGTGCATGTTAGTACACTCATTCCTGTAGTATCGATAAAGCTGAAACTACCAGCAGGTGTTAGTCACAAATAACTAAACGTTGTTTTGTTTAACAAATCTCAATTATATTTATTCTACAAAACAATATCTCATATATTGTGATAATATTGATAATCCAGTTTTGTATTTGGCATAGGATTTATGGGTTTTGATATGCTTGAAAAGCTTCATTATTTCTCAAATAAATTCAATTTATAATGTGCAGCTCTTGACTCGAATCAAAGATCTTAAGGCAAAATAACGCCCGAAGTTTTAATATTTAACATAGACAGTCATACTAAAAAAGTTTATAAAATGAAAGGACAGCGAACGAGTAAAAGGGAATGAATATAGATACTGAAATAAACGTATCATTGTGGCTGGTGTGTATTGATTCGATTTCGTAAAGTAAATAGTTGTTTTTTCCGCTAATTTACATCGGTAACGAATTAAAAGACCAAAATACACGATATCATGTATCATCATTTAATCTTACTTATCCTCAAATATTGTGTGAAAATGTGATCAAGTGCATATAAAATTTATTTATACCTAGATGAACTATTTTTCAGTACGTCTAATCAATCGTTTGAGCATCTTCTTGCAAAATCGAGTTGTTCCTAAAATGATTTGTAAGCCGTTTTGACTCTTGTACGAAGGAATGCCAGGCCTTAACTAAACAGGAAATTACAGGCACTTAACATGCAGTCTATTTGTATGACCTTGTGACACACAAAGATTGGAAGTCTTACCTGTGGCATTCTTACTGGTGATTTTTATTGCGTTTATTTAACGTTTATGTAAGTGAATAAACATAAAATGTAAATATGTTTTGCATTTCAGGCGTTTTGATTCATTGAAATGAATTCAAAAACACTATATATTGAATTACTTTACTTTTTATTCCATGCTGTATTGATGCCGGATAATAAATTAGCAATTATTTTATTTTCAGTATGACAATTGACTGACTGCAAAATTAACGAGTAAAATACTAACGAAGAAGTAAACTCGTATACATGTTTGTTAAGCATAACAAATACAGAAATAAACAATTCACTACACCTGAAAACAAGTCTGATTGTATGCAATATAAACAATAATGTTTGCAGGCTAATTGTTTAAACGCCGTTTGTAAATGTGTGTTTGATCGTCTTGATTTAAGGCAGTGTGTTTGTTATAGTTATCGATGACCAGTCCGCGACTGTCGGATTTAAACTGCATCCTTTACATTTATAAGGCGCACGTACTGTTGTATTGTATCAAACATATACATTTATTTATGTTGCCTACGTGGAAACACAATTGTTGGGCTTACCTTTCAATATGATATGCATTATAAAATGTGCAAACAAGATTGAATTTCCGAAAGAATGTCATTTAAGAACATTGATTTAAAAACTCTCGTTTATAAGGAACGTTTGTTATTGTATTTCATGAGCCTGTTATGGCATGTATTACTTAATAAATGACGAAAAATAATTAAAACCTGATATTTGTAGTGAACGAAACACCTGCTATACAAACAAATGGCTGACTTCGATTAATAATTCTTTCTTAATCATTTTGTTCGCAGAGTCATTCACAAAAGCTAAAACAAAGAGAAACCATAATATCCAGTACTTGAAGAAGAATATGAACTGGAACTGAAAATCAAATTACTTGTTATATGTTTGTATTTTGTCTTAGTGTTCTTTTGTTCTAATCAACAACATGATTTGATGCTATAATGCGAACAAAGCAAATCCCGATGATATTAGAACAAAAGGTTAGCTTATAAGTATATAATTTAAAATGAAAAAACAATCGCAATTTGTACATGATTGTTTACAAGCATTTGGTTTTTCCACTGAGATAAACACTTTGTTCTAGTATTCATTAAACGATGTTATTAATTTTGACTACAATTTACATTCTTCGAGTGGTTAACGATAGTATCGTATATGACGAAAGGTGTTTAAAGTCTCAAATTTATCTTTAGACATCTGTCATAGAATAATTATTTAAATTCCCCAACAGTATATACAAGAACTGTTATCTGTAAGCTTTTTGAACTTGATTTTGAATTTACTCTATATTACAATACACGTCAAAGAAGTAATCCATTTTTGTTAAGTCTTTTTTTAAATTATTTTTCACATTTTGAAAGGTAAAAGTTTTCTTCAGCCTTGATTTGACATTAGAATTTTCATCGAAACTGACAAGCGTACAAAAGTGATCGAAATCAAGTTTATTTGAACTATTATTTCGACAAGCCAAAAGTATGGCGGAAGAGTTTTCTTAAAAACTGTTCATTTAGAAATGAAAATTATTCTTGGAAGTCTGTTTGAAGCTAAGCGATATACATTATAGATTTAAAATATACGGTTAAATAGTTTACACATATTATATTTATTTTCCAGAAACCTGTTTACATGATAAATCATCACAGTTATCACGTGTCTAATGTTTGCCAGTACTCTGATGATTTTGTTGATATTGCAAAATGCGTCCGGGGTCATTTTTAAACCGTTAAGATAAGTGTTATTAGAAGCTTTAACAATTTTGCAACTGCAATTTGTTACATGACCCTCCAACTCGGGTCTGAACCTTTTTCATAAATATAGTCATGGGAACTAATGAACTTGCCAGAAACTATAAGCTGTTTGCATACATTAAACCAAGGCGTAAAGGACTATTTTGAGATTAATATGGCAAATCGAGCAAACGAGAATCAAACTATATCGAATTAACACGGTTGCGGAAAAACTAAAAGTTGTCTCTTTTTTCTATTTAGTCAGTTGTACACTTCATTATGCAAAATAAAAGGAACAAATGTTTCTATATTAACGTTAATAAACCCGTATAAGATGTTTCAATCTTTAATGAGAGTGCCGTGGGTGTCTCCAAACTGAGTTTTCTTGGATAAGATAAATTAATTTCAACATAATTGTAAACATGCGTCGATTTTCATTTATGAAGAAGTCAGTGGATGTTCATATAATGTTCGAGACTGGATTGGAACGTGTACTCATACCAGCTGCAAGAAGTATAAAGTATCTTGATGCATTTTGAAACTTTGTGTAAAGTGTGTGTATTTGGAATTGTGTGAGGTCCTACTGTGCATCAGGCTGCATTATGTGAGGACCCGTAGTGTTTCACATCACTTTTATCTTATAAACACGAACGATTTTTTACGAATATCTTCGATTTCATGTTCGTTTGTGTACACCTATTTTGCTTGTTTTGTATTTATTGTGTTGTTCTGGGTGTGGTGTAGTATTGATCACTAGTGTTGATACTATTTATATTATTTTATTTTCTAAATAAGCGGTTACTGCCTCTTAAAAAGTTGACTTTGAGGCCGACACACGACAATTATCAAGTCAATTCGCTCCGACACATGAACATTGGAAACAATAACGGTGTACAAACGCGATACACCGTGGTGAGTATTTATTCATTTGGGTATGTCGCACTGAACGTCCTGTGTTAAGCTTCAGCATTTTAAATTCATACACGACTAGGTTACGATACTTCAGCATAATCATATTGCGCGTCGTTATTTGTTGAAACGACACATGGCAATTTCAACGAGACACAAGACACAGAAATCGAAATTCAGCAACGATGCTTGACACTGACCAACCGACTACATATTATCTGAGTATGGAAATAAAGTATTTTGAGGTATTGATACTATGTCGTTGTATAAATGCCTTTAAGTAAAATCATTTCTGAACGGGGTCTAGTTAAATTGCGAAGTTTTACAAAGGAATACGAATAAAATGTATGATGGAGTTTGAGATAAAAAAGGATTGATGCAAATGTTCTCCCTATCGAATAAAATGTTTCATGCGTATACTGTCTTGCGATATCACTTGGAACAACATTTTGCCATTATCAAACCCGATTTAAGATAAGGTTTGACTAAGTGTATAGTCTTAAGCACTAGTGTAAAGTCTTAGTTAGTGTGATTTACCCGTTTATTTATTGAACGACAAAAGTTGATAGTTAAGAAGGAAAATGTTTCTTGCACATAACATGAAAACGAAAATGTTTTCTGTATACACCGCTTTTTACAATGTTCCTGTCCAAACTATAAATACCCAGGTAAAATACAATTTTTAATTCATTATTATTATTTGATATGTAAAATAACGTAATACAAATCTTTTGCAGATTTGAGTGCTATTCCTTAATAATACCAAAGCTTTTAAATCTTCTTTTCGAATGGAACGCTATAGTAGGGTGCTGAGTCGTTCCGAATGGGCAGGTCACTTGATTGGTGTCCTTAGAACGCATGTGCATGCACACTGGCAAACTTCCGGTAGAAGACGACAGTAGACCCTCCCAAGCAAACAACCACCGTACTCAAAAACACGATCATGGTAATGAGTACCACTCCATTCATGCACATCGTTTCTTCTGTGACGATTTATGAAAACATGTTTTGTTATTTGTAATAATATAATATAGATAAACATGATTGAAAGATATGTTATATGATTTTTATGGCTACTCGTATCAAAGTGTCGATCAGTTCAGGTCAGAATATTTTATATAATTCACATTACCGGTGGTCTTTATTATAGAGTCGTTAAATATGCTAAGATAATCATCGTTTCCAAACTGGCAAAACAATATTACACTATATAAAAGTTTTTTTCGTCTAGTGTACATACACACAGTGTTTAAAAAATATTAGGAAACATAATCACTCACGAATTTCGGAATATTTCTCCATGATTTTCACCCAAGCCCCGACGTCAATGTCGCAATTTTCCGTCTGTCTTTTCGCAATGTCATGCCCAATGGAGCTTACGCTTGCTCTCTGGCTCGAGTCCGTATTCGATGCATTGATTTCCCCTATCACGTTGGCAGGCGTAATATCTCGCTTCTTGCTTCCCCAACCTGGATAGCCCATGCAGTTGGACTTTGATTCAATATCAATATTCAACTAAACAAAGAAAAGACTATATAGACCATGTCCCCAATTTTTGGGACTTTTGCTTATCTGAAGTACCAGCAATATTTTGTCGTTAACTGTTTGTTTACTGATAAATGTAAGTTTCATGTCAGAGAAATACACACGTGTTATCAACATTATTTTTGTCCGTGCTTTAACTTTCCCCAAAATGTAAGGCTATCAAAATACATTTGCACATATGCAAACTCACACGAATTAGTATTTAACAAATACTTGCTGACGATTTTCATTTAAGATAATTCCATTCTTTAAAATAAAAAGATACTACCGATTACCGAAATTCAAGTCAGCGCTTTAAGTTGCGCATTCCTAACGTGATCTCTAAATAAGATTACTACCTGTAAAACCTTTTTAAACAAGGTCATAACATGTACAAAACTAAATCAGGCAAACACTCTAACTGATGTGAGGCGACTTGTCGCGCACATGTGTAATTTTTAAAGGCAGTGTCATATTGTATGGTTGTATTACAAAAATGAGCATGAATTGGAGGATTTCGAAATACTTCGATTTATATGTTTACTTGTATATAGCTACGTGTTACAAAATAGAACCGCACAGCGATAAAACATATAAAGTACTTATATATAAAGTATATGTCATTAAAGGGATATTTCCAAGTGTAAACTGTTATTGATTTAAAACAATAAGATTATAAAGCGAATTCAGTAAATCATTTAAATATGATGAGCGTGAAAAGACGGAATACAATGGCATAAACACGTTTTTATATTTATGGAAAATACCATCAAAATTCCTTTTTAATATACGTCTTAATATAAACTGTTGTTAAAATTGCTTGAGTTCTAATTGCTAATACCGGTAATATATTAGGGATAATATCACGATAGAATCGAATAATTGAAAATACTTAGACTATTTAACCAAAATGCGCGGCTATCAATAATTGTATACTGTTACTGTACATGTTGTCTTTAAGAGCCCTTTCCATAGATTATCGCAATTAATACAAAAGTTCGTTAATGAATTAACTAACTGAACTATTTGGAATAGTTTTTAATCGTTTCAAGGACTAGAAAGATAAAAATGTGCCTGTCTTTAGGCTTGATTCCCTTTCCTATAGAGGCAAACTCTACCAGGCTACCACTAATGTTCACCAACTTCATCAATATAACAGACACTTCTTTTAACGTGAAATTAAACAAATACTAAATTATTGGAGCTTTAATTGCAGTATTTTCATGAACATCCTAGACACTTGTTCACATATTTTCGAGATGAAACGTTTCCAATGTGTGAAACATATTCAAAGAACCGTGTATAAGAATGAAAGAAATAACACTAAGGCGTAGACTGACACTGTAAATAAAAAACATATTGGATTACGAGAAACCCTTATTAGAAATGTATAAAATGTATAAAATAATAAAGCGTTACAAATAAAACACGAATGAATAATTTTAGTGTTTCTGTCGATTTCGTTATATTTCGGGACAATAGTAAAAGCCCGATTGGTCAAGTGTGGAAGGCGTATTTTAATGAATATATAGGCCTGTGGTTCGAGCCATAATGGGTATCAACTGTTTTTAGTGGGGGTTTTTCTTTCTTAAGTTATACTTTTGTTTTATACTTGAGATCGTTAGATGTAAGCAGGTCGTAAAAAGATCTAAATTTAGTTTAAAATAGTATACATTTTTAATCAACTATTTGCATTATCATCGTTATTCCATTGACCGGTTTAGCAATTGGGGGAAAAATGAGGGATGACGGCACAGAGATCATCCGTCAGTTTGGTCTGCTGTGGACTGCTGAGGATAATTCATCCATGGGGATGGGACGTCTTCTCTTTCATATGTTCTTTCAAGCTTCTCTTCTTACAGCCTTAACGACGACCTCGCTCTAGCGTTTCCTGGAGCAAAGTCTTGCACACAGAGCCATGCCGGTCGACGTATCTAAACCAAGCCGGCTTTCGACGTTTGGGGCTTTTGTTGGCGGGCAAGTGCTGCAGTCATGTTCCGGACGTACTCGTTGGTCTTGTGTTTTAAGTTAGAGAAGCGGATCAGTCTTCGGAGACACTTGTAATGAAAGGCCTGTATCCTGCGTTCTGTGTCCGAGTCCCGCAGACGCACAGTAGGATAAAGTCTACGAGACACTTGAAGAGCCTTATGGAGTAGTTTTTATCCCATTTTTATACCGACATTGACGGTATAACACCTTGTGGAATAAACTTGCCTGTCTCCCACCTTGTTGAATATACCTGTCGCGTGCACGGACTACATTTTACTTTACCACTGAATGGTTTTTCATAAGAAATCTCTAGAGTCAATAAATCTTCAATATTATACGAACTTCAACCTTTAAATCTAGTCAAGGGAAATAATTTTTCGCCGTCCGTATAATAAATCAGCTGATTGGTGGCGTCATAAAAT